>NC_092171.1:45285344-45330344 GCF_045791955.1 Oncorhynchus clarkii lewisi | reverse complement strand
ACTCTACCTGCTCTATACTGTACTGTAGGGCCCAGATCAGTTCAACTCTACCTGCTCTATACTGTACTGTAGGGCCCAGTTCAGTTCAACTCTACCTGCTCTATACCTGCTCTGTACTGTAGGGCCCAGTTCAGTTCAACTCTACCTGCTCTATACTGCTCTATACTGTACTGTACTATACTGTACTGTAGGGCCCAGTTCAGTTCAACTCTACCTGCTCTGTACTGTACTGTACTGTACTGTACTATATTGTACTGTAGGGCCCAGTTCAGTTCAACTCTACCTGCTCTGTACTGTACTGTACTGTACTGTAGGGCCCAAATCAGTTCAACTCTACCTGCTCTATCTATACTGTACTATAGGGCCCAGTTCAGTTAAACTCTACCTGCTCTATACTGTACTGTACTGTAGGGCCCAGATCAGTTCAACTCTACCTGCTCTATACTGTACTGTACTGTACTGTGGTGCCCAGTTCAGTTCAACTCTACCTGCTCTATACTGTACTGTACTGTACTGTACTGTCGGGCCCAGATCAGTTCAACTCTACCTGCTCTATACTGTACTGTACTGTAGGGCCCAGTTCAGTTCAACTCTACCTGCTCTGTACTGTACTGTAGGGCCCAGATCAGTTCAACTCTACCTGCTCTATACTGTACTGTAGGGCCCAGTTCAGTTCAACTCTACCTGCTCTCTACTGTACTCTAGGGCCCAGTTCAGTTCAACTCTACCTGCTCTATACTGTACTGTACTGTAGGGCCCAGTTCAGTTCAACTCTACCTGCTCTATACTGTACTGTACTGTAGGGCCCAGTTCAGTTCAACTCTACCTGCTCTATACTGTACTGTAGGGCCCAGTTCAGTTCAACTCTACCTGCTCTATACTGTACTGTAGGGCCCAGTTCAGTTCAACTCTACCTGCTCTCTACTGTACTCTAGGGCCCAGTTCAGTTCAACTCTACCTGCTCTATACTGTACTGTACTGTAGGGCCCAGTTCAGTTCAACTCTACCTGCTCTATACTGTACTGTAGGGCCCAGATCAGTTCAACTCTACCTGCTCTGTACTGTACTGTAGGGCCCAGTTCAGTTCAACTCTACCTGCTCTCTACTGTACTCTAGGGCCCAGTTCAGTTCAACTCTACCTGCTCTATACTGTACTGTAGGGCCCAGATCAGTTCAACTCTACCTGCTCTGTACTGTACTGTAGGGCCCAGTTCAGTTCAACTCTACCTGCTCTATACTGTACTGTACTGTCGGGCCCAGTTCAGTTCAAAAAAGAAAGCAACGTTGTTGTCAAGGGAAACAGCAGGATCGTTTGGGGGTATTGGATTCATACCAGGTAGGCTACTATAGATGTGTGTATGTTTCAGAAACGGTCAGGTTTAAGAGATGTGAGATGCTTTATTTAAACTTTATTTATACTGGTACGTCAACTAAGAACAAATGGTTATTTTCTGATGACCTGTCCATGTGTGGATGAAAACAGGCAGATGCTCGGTTGGATCTTGGCTGTACTGAACACAAACATTAAGACAAGATGAGTCTTGTAACGAAGCCAAAAGGTTACATGACTTGTAGAAGTGGTTTTCTGTGAAAGTCCGGTTTTGTCGTCCAACAAATGCAGCTGAATCTTTTTCTTTGTTGAAAAAGCTACTTAAAAATGATTAATGTCTTTCTAGCTTTTTAAGTTTATATTTAAAAAAAAATTGATAAATGATAAACATATACTCGTCAGTGTACATTGTGCAATTGGCTGACGGTCAAACAGACTCTGTGTCTGGTGCAACAATCAAATGAAGAACTGAAAAGTTTAGTATCAGCAGCAAAACATTGACAACGATAGGACCAATAATGCCCACCAGGGTTCAGGGTCAATACCATTTCAATTCCAGTCAATTCAGGAAGTACACAGGAATTCCAATTCTCTGTAATACCTATGAATGAGGAACATTTTGGAGTTGGAATTTGGTTTAATTTCTGATTTGACTGGTATTGAAATGGAATGGACCCCAACCCCAAAATCCAGTCAGTCTTTTCTGTATCATCACTCCTCCTCCTCCTCATCGTCCTCCTCCTCCTCCTCCCCCCCACTCCTCCTCCTCCTCCCCCCACTCCTCCTCCTCCCCCCCACTCCTCCTCCTCCCCCCACTCCTCCTCCTCCCCCCCACTCCTCCTCCCCCCCCTCCTCCTCCTCCCCCCCCTCACTCCTTCTCCTCCCCCCACTCCTCCCCTCCTCCTCCTCCTCCCCCCCCTTCCCTCCTCCTCCTCCTCCTCCTCCTCCTCCTCCCCCATTCAAACCTCTCCAGACTGAACACAGAGCGTCAGAAGCACCGGTACCGCCTCCACTCTGTGGCATGTGTTGGCACTGAGGTCCACCTGGCAGCCTGCCCCCTGGAGACCAACAAGGGTAATTATACAGAGAGATTGGACTCTCCGAACGTTGTAAATATATAGAACATATCCCACAAATAGGCACCATGTTCAGACCAGAGTTATAATGAATATATTCACTGTGCATATTTGTGAGTTATATTCTGTGTATTTACATAATTCCTGAGTCTACTCTCACTCCATAGGTAATGCCACAGAGTCGTGTGAAGGTGGCATGCCAGCCGTGGTCAGCTGTGTACCCGGACCCCAGTACGTACAGAACAACGGACTGAAGAAGAAGAAGCTCAAAACTACGGTAATTAGTAGTAGTAATGTGTGTGTGTGTGTGTCTGTGTGTGTGTGTGTGTGTGTGTGTGTGTGTGTGTGTGTGTGTGTGTGTGTACGTGCATTTGTGTCTCACTAGCATTGCATAGACTTGAAGCTGGCAAATTCACGCTTCATCTACAGTTTCTTATTCTGGCAAGTTTGGTGTTCCTGCTCTGTGTTGTCTTCTGTCTGTAGAACACAGTGAGTTAACTGTCTCCTGTTTGTAGAACACAGTGAGTTAACTGTCTCCTGTCTGTAGAACACAGTGAGTTAACTGTCTCCTGTCTGTAGAACACAGTGAGTTAACTGTCTCCTGTCTGTAGAACACAGTGAGTTAACTGTCTTCTGTCTGTAGAACACAGTGAGTTAACTGTCTTCTGTCAGTAGAACACAGTGAGTTAAGTGTCTTCTGTCAGTAGAACACAGTGAGTCAACTGTCTCCTGTCTGTAGAACACAGTGAGTTAACTGTCTCCTGTCTGTAGAACACAGTGAGTTAACTGTCTCCTGTCAGTAGAACGCAGTGAGTTAACTGTCTTCTGTCAGTAGAACGCAGTGAGTTAACTGTCTCCTGTCTGTAGAACACAGTGAGTTAACTGTCTCCTGTCTATAGAATACAGTGAGTTAACTGTCTTCTGTCTGTAGAACACAGTGAGTCAACTGACTTCTGTCTGTAGAACACAGTGAGTTAACTGTCTTCTGTCTGTAGAACACAGTGAGTTAACTGTCTCCTGTCTGTAGAACACAGTGAGTTAACTGTCTTCTGTCTGTAGAACACAGTGAGTTAACTGTCTTCTGTCAGTAGAACACAGTGAGTTAACTGTCTCCTGTCTGTAGAACACAGTGAGTTAACTGTCTTCTGTCAGTAGAACACACTGAGTTAACTCTCGTCTCGTCTCCTCTCCTCTCCTCTCTGTATCTTTGTAAGTCAACTGTGTCCCTTCCTCTCCTCTCCTCTCCTCTCCTCTCCTCTCCTCTCCTCTCCTCTCCTCTCCTCTCCTCTCCTCTCCTCTCCTCTCCTCTCCTCTCCATATCTTTGTAAGTCAACTGTGTCCCTTGCTTTCCTCTCCCATCAGAGCACGGTGAGGCTGAAGGGTGGTGCCAAGCTGGGTGAGGGCAGAGTGGAGGTGCTGAAGAACAATGAGTGGGGCACGGTGTGTGACGACCGTTGGACCCTGCTGTCTGCCAGCGTAGTGTGCAGGGAGCTGGGCTTCGGATCTGCCAAGGAGGCCCTGACTGGAGCTCGCATGGGAGAAGGTGAGGACTGAGAACTGTGGTTTAACCTTATGTAGATCAATGGATTTGTGCAGAGACTTGGTGTAGTGGTTACACTCCCAGAACAGTCACATATACGACGTCCAACTGAAAACCGGGGTTCAATCCCTGTGTCCACTTCCCACTGTTTCTCTTCCAATCTCTCCCTTTGATTTCCAACTTGTCTCTATAAAGTGTTAAAACACCTAAACAAATCTGTAAACACAGTGCCTTCGGGAAAGCATTGAGACCCCGTAACCTTTTCCACATTTTGTTACGTTATAGCCTTACTCTAAAATTGATTCAATTGTTTTTTTACCCTTATCAATCTACACACAATACCCCATAATGACATCACAATACCCCATAATGACATCACAATACCCCATAATGACGAAGCAAAAACATGTTTTTAGAAAATGTTGCTAATTTATGAGAAACTGAAGTGTCACATTTACATAAGTATTCAGACCCTTTCACTCAGTACTTTGTTGAAGCACCTTTGGCAGCGATTACAGCCTCAATCAAGTCTTCTTGGGTATGACGCTACAAACTTGGCACACCTGTATTTGGGGAGTTTCTCCCATTCTTCTCTGCAGATCCTCTCAAGCTCTGTCAGGTTGGATGGGGAGTGTTGCTGCACAGCTATTTTCAGGGTCTCTCCAGCGATGTTTGATCAGGGTTCAAGTCCAGGCTCTGGCTGGGCCACTCAAGGACATTCAGAGACTTGTCCCGAAGCCACTCCTGCATTGTCTTGGCTGCGTGCTTAGGGTTGTTGTCCCGTTGTCTTCCTTTCCTGTGGCGGTCCTTTTGAGAGCCAGTTTCATCATAGCGCTTGACTACCTGGTTGAGAGAATGCCAAGAATGTTTATTTTTTTTAACACTTTTCTGGTTACTACATGATTCCATATGTGTTATTTCATAGTTTTGATGTCTTCACTATTATTCTACAATGTAGAAAATAGTAAAAAATAAATAAATACGAAAAAACCTTGAATGAGCAGGTGTCCAAACTTCTGACTGGCAGTGTATATATTAATGGTATATATTAATGGTATTGCACACGTGGACCATGGTGTCACGTGCGTCTACTTCGTGGAAATGACTGGACCAAGGTACAGCGTGGTGAGCGTACATTTCTCTTTATTATAAATGTCGCCAACAAAAACAAGAAACAACACAAAAGAAAAACGAACTGACTAGGGCTATACAGGCCACTAACAAAGACAACTACCCACAAATATACAAAAGGAAAAAAGGCTGCCTAAGTATGATTCCCAGTCAGAGACAACGATAGACAGCTGTCCCTGATTGAGAACCACACCCGGCCAAACACAAAGAAATAGAAAACATAGAAATACGGAACATAGAGTTTCCCACCCGAGTCACATCCTGACCAACCAAACATAGAGAATTAAAAATATCTCTACAGTCAGGGTGTGACACACGGTGAGACATTTCGGTATTTTTTTACTTATTTTTTTAGTTCATAAGAGGTTTGGAAAGAAATATGCTTTTGGTAATGATTTCTCCCAAAAACGTATTCAAGTCTTTGATGTGATTTCCCTAAGAACAGAGTAATTCCAGTAGACCCCTGTCTTCCCCGACTGCTTCCCACAAAACAAGCTGTGTCCAGCAAAAATCTTATTTTTATTTATCCACCCTGTTATTACATCATAATGAAGTGTTTCACCCTGTTATTACCTCATAATGAAGTGTTTTACCCTGTTATTACCTCATAATGAAGTGTTTTACCCTGTTATTACCTCATAATGAAGTGTTTCACCCTGTTATTACCTCATAATGAAGTGTTTTACCCTGTTATTACCTCATAATGAAGTGTTTCACCCTGTTATTACCTCATAATGAAGTGTCTTACCCTGTTATTACCTCATAATGAAGTGTTTCACCCTGTTATTACCTCATAATGAAGTGTTTCACCCTGTTATTACCTCATAATGAAGTGTTTTACCCTGTTATTACCTCATAATGAAGTGTTTCACCCTGTTATTACCTCATAATGAAGTGTTTTACCCTGTTATTACCTCATAATGAAGTGTTTTACCCTGTTATTACCTCATAATGAAGTGTTTCACCCTGTTATTACCTCATAATGAAGTGTTTTACCCTGTTATTACCTCATAATGAAGTGTTTTACCCTGTTATTACCTCATAATGAAGTGTTTTACCCTGTTATTACCTCATAATGAAGTGTTTCACCCTGTTATTACCTCATAATGAAGTGTTTTACCCTGTTGTTACCTCATAATGAAGTGTTTCACCCTGTTATTACCTCATAATGAAGTGTTTTACCCTGTTATTACCTCATAATGAAGTGTTTCACCCTGTTATTACCTCATAATGAAGTGTTTTACCCTGTTGTTACCTCATAATGAAGTGTTTCACCCTGTTATTACCTCATAATGAAGTGTTTTACCCTGTTATTACCTCATAATGAAGTGTTTTACCCTGTTCTTTACCTTACAGTAACTATGTGAGCTTATTACAGTATTATAGACACTATGACCTGGGATTTACTATGGTCTACTATGTAGTGGAACCCCTGACAGTATTATAGACACTATGACCTGGGATTTACTATGTTCTATGTAGAAGATCCCCTTACAGTATTATAAACACTATGACCTGGGATTTACTATGGTCTTCTATGTAGAAGAACCCCTTACAGTATTATAGACACTATGACCTGGGATTTACTATGGTCTTCTAGATTAACCCCTTACAGTATTATAGACACTATGACCTGGGATTTACTATGATCTACTATGTAGAAGAACCCCTTACAGTATTATAGACACTATGACCTGGGATTTACTATGATCTATGTAGAAGAACCCCTGACCACGCCCTGACCATACTAAAACAAAGATATAATAACAGAACTAAGGTCAGAACGTGACAGACCTGGGATTTACTATGGTCTACTATGTAGTAGAACCCCTGACAGTATTATAGACACTATGACCTGGGATTTACTATGGTCTACTATGTAGTAGAACCCCTGACAGTATTATAGACACTATGACCTGGGATTTACTATGGTCTACTATGTAGAAGAACCCCTTACAGTATTATAGACACTATGACCTGGGATTTACTATGGTCTTCTAGATTAACCCCTTACAGTATTATAGACACTATGACCTGGGATTTACTATGGTCTTCTAGATTAACCCCTTACAGTATTATAGACACTATGACCTGGGATTTACTATGATCTACTATGTAGAAGAACCCCTGACAGTATTATAGACACTATGACCTGGGATTTACTATGATCTACTATGTAGAAGAACCCCTGACCACGCCCTGACCATACTAAAACAAAGATATAATAACAGAACTAAGGTCAGAACGTGACAGACCTGGGATTTACTATGGTCTACTATGTAGAAGAACCCCTGACCACGCCCTGACCATACTAAAACAAAGATATAATAACAGAACTAAGGTCAGAACGTGACAGACCTGGGATTTACTATGATCTATGTAGAAGAACCCCTTACAGTATTATAGACACTATAATGTCATGTATCATATCACGCCCTGACCACACTAAAACAAAGATATAATAACAGAACTAAGGTCAGAACGTGACAGACCTGGGATTTACTATGATCTATGTAGAAGAACCCCTTACAGTATTATAGACACTATAATGTCATGTATCATATCACGCCCTGACCACACTAAAACAAAGATATAATAACAGAACTAAGGTCAGAACGTGACAGACCTGGGATTTACTATGATCTATGTAGAAGAACCCCTTACAGTATTATAGACACTATAATGTCATGTATCATATCACGCCCTGACCACACTAAAACAAAGATATAATAATAGAACTAAGGTCAGAACGTGACAGACCTGGGATTTACTATGGTCTACTATGTAGAAGAACCCCTGACCACGCCCTGACCATACTAAAACAAAGATATAATAACAGAACTAAGGTCAGAACGTGACAGACCTGGGATTTACTATGATCTATGTAGAAGAACCCCTTACAGTATTATAGACACTATAATGTCATGTATCATATCACGCCCTGACCACACTAAAACAAAGATATAATAACAGAACTAAGGTCAGAACGTGACAGACCTGGGATTTACTATGGTCTACTATGTAGAAGAACCCCTGACCACGCCCTGACCATACTAAAACAAAGATATAATAATAGAACTAAGGTCAGAACGTGACAGACCTGGGATTTACTATGGTCTACTATGTAGAAGAACCCCTGACCACGCCCTGACCATACTAAAACAAATATATAATAATAGAACTAAGGTCAGAACGTGACAGACCTGGGATTTACTATGATCTATGTAGAAGAACCCCTGACCACGCCCTGACCATACTAAAACAAAGATATAATAACAGAACTAAGGTCAGAACGTGACAGACCTGGGATTTACTATGATCTATGTAGAAGAACCCCTTACAGTATTATAGACACTATGACCTGGGATTTACTATGGTCTTCTAGATTAACCCCTTACATTATTATAGACACTATGACCTGGGATTTACTATGATCTGCTATGTAGAAGAACCCCTTACAGTATTATAGACACTATGACCTGGGATTTACTATGGTCTTCTAGATTAACCCCTTACAGTATTATAGACACTATGACCTGGGATTTACTATGGTCTACTATGTAGAAGAACCCCTTACAGTATTATAGACACTATGACCTGGGATTTACTATGGTCTTCTAGATTAACCCCTTACAGTATTATAGACACTATGACCTGGGATTTACTATGATCTACTATGTAGAAGAACCCCTGACAGTATTATAGACACTATGACCTGGGATTTACTATGATCTACTATGTAGAAGAACCCCTGACAGTATTATAGACACTATGACCTGGGATTTACTATGAGTACTACTGTCTTTTAAAAGGTTTTTGGATTCATTGAAGGTTTTCTACACATCTTGACACATAACGCTTATTACAGCTGTGTGTGTGTGTGTGTGTGTGTGTGTGTGTGTGTGTGTGTGTGTGTGTGTGTGTGTGTCTTTAGGGATGGGTCCTATCCACATGAATGAGGTCCAGTGTCTGGGGACGGAGAAGTCGATGTGGAACTGTGGCTTCAAGAACATAACCTCAGAGGACTGCCAGCATGTAGAAGACGCCGCTGTGAGGTGCAACACGCCATACATGGCTCTGGAGAACTCGGTCAGAGACTAACTACTCCATTTAAACTCAGCGCCATTCTGTTTAATGAACTTCAATCATCCCAGAGGGGCCAGTTAGTGTCATTTCCTGTTTTACTGATTTCCTGTTTTACTGAAAACACGTTGTACCCGTCGTTGACAAGATGATGTTCATGTGAAGTCATACCACACATAACTAGTCTAAACTAGTCTAAACAAGTATAAACTAGTAGCGCTGAAGATCAGCGTTATAGCGTGATTGAAATTTAAAGGGAACCTTTGATTGAGCCGACGTAATACAGTGTTTACCGTAATACAGTGTTTACCGTAATACAGTGTTTACAGTAATACAGTGTTTACAGTAATACAGTGTTTACAGTAATACAGTGTTTACCGTAATACAGTGTTTACAGTAATACAGTGTTTACCGTAATACAGTGTTTACCGTAATACAGTGTTTACCGTAATACAGTAATACAGTGTTTACAGTAATACAGTGTTTACCGTAATACAGTGTTTACAGTAATACAGTGTTTACCGTAATACAGTGTTTACAGTAATACAGGGTTTACCGTAATACAGTGTTTACCGTAATACAGTGTTTACAGTAATACAGTATTTACAGTAATACAGTGTTTACAGTAATACAGTGTTTACCGTAATACAGTGTTTACAGTAATACAGTGTTTACAGTGTTTACAGGAAACACGAAAACGTTGCCTTTAAATTTAAAATGTAATATACTGTTGACTTTCAGCACTACAGATTGAATCTAGGCCTAAGCAAAAATATAGTTAAGCAAACGTGGGAGGGGGGAGGGGGGAGGGGGGGGGGGGTATTATATTTACTGTGAATATTTAACAGTTTATTGATCAGCGATGTGTTGATAGATCCCTGATTGGGCAGAAATGCTGCAGTAATGTTCAATACAATGTTAGTAGTATTGTGATCAGAGATGTAAACCTGGATACATCCTGACTATGTGATGTGTGTCATGATGTCCTTTACTCTCATCAAACACATGCCTTTAACAATACATAACAATACATGCCTATAACAATACATACCAATACATAACAATACATACCTTTAACAATACATACCAATACATAACAATACATATCATTAACAATACATACCAATACATAACAATACATAACAATACATACCAATACATAACAATACATACCAATACATACCAATACATAACAATACATAACAATACATAACAATACATGCCTTTAACAATACATACCAATACATAACAATACATATCATTAACAATACATACCAATACATAACAATACATAACAATACATACCAATACATAACAATACATACCAATACATACCAATACATAACAATACATATCAATACATACCTTTAACAATATATAACAATACATACCAATACATAACAATACATACCTTTAACAATACATACCAATACATAACAATACATGCCTATAACAATACATACCAATACATAACAATACATACCTATAACAATACATACCAATACATAACAATACATAACAATACATAACAATACATACCAATACATAACAATACATGCCTTTAACAATACATATCAATACATACCTTTAACAATATATAACAATACATAACAATACAGAACAATACATAACAATACATGCCTTTAACAATACATATCAATACATACCTTTAACAATATATAACAATACATACCAATACATAACAATACATACCTTTAACAATACATACCAATACATAACAATACATACCTTTAACAATACATACCAATACATAACAATACATGCCTATAACAATACATACCAATACATAACAATACATACCTATAACAATACATAACAATACATAACAATACATACCAATACATGCCAATACATACCTTTAACAATACATACCAATACATAACAATACATACCTTTAACAATACATACCAATACATAACAATGCATGCCTATAACAATACATACCAATACATAACAATACATACCTATAACAATACATACCAATACATAACAATACATAACAATACATAAAAATACATAACACTACATAACACTAGATAACAATACATAACACTACATAACACTAGATAACAATACATAACACTACATAACACTACATAACACTTCATAACAATACGTAACAATAAATAACACTACATAACAATACATAACACTACATAACAATAAATAACACTACATAAAAATACATAACAATACATAAAAATACATAACACTACATAACAATACATAACACTACATAACAATAAATAACAATAAATAACACTACATAACAATACATAACACTACATAACAATAAATAACACTACATAAAAATACATAACAATACATAACACTACATAACAATACATAACACTACATAACAATAAATAACACTACATAACAATACATAAAAATACATAACACTACATAACAATACATAACACTACATAACAATAAATAACAATAAATAACACTACATAAAAATACATAACACTACATAACAATAAATAACAATAAATAACACTACATAAAAATACATAACAATACATAACACTACATAACACTACATAACACTACATAACAATACATAACACTACATAACACTACATAACACTACATAACAATACATAACACTACATAACACTACATAACACTACATAACACTACATAACAATACATAACACTACATAACAATACATAACACTACATAACAATACATGCCTTTAACAATACATAAAAATACAGAACAATACATAACAATACATGCCTTTAACAATACATAACAAAGAGCTTCAGAAACCCTTAACCTAACGTATTAGCACCCAATCAGTCCTGTTCAACAGGGAATAGGGTTCTATAGGGCCCTGGTCTATAGTAGTGCACTATATAGGGAACAGGGTTCTGTAGGGCCCCGGTCTATAGTAGTGCACTATATAGGGAACAGGGTTCTATAGAGGCCTGGTCTATAGTAGTGCACTATATAGGGAATAGGGTTCTATAGGGCCCTGGTCTATAGTAGTGCACTATATAGGGAACAGGGTTCCATTTGAGATGCAGACATAGTATGTCTACACTCTTAGAAAACAAGGTGCTACAGTGCATTCAGAAAGTATTCAGACCCCTTGACTTTTTGTACATTTTGTTACGTTACAGCCTTATTCTAAAAATGATTGAATTAATAAAAATCTACACACAATAAACCATAATGACAAAGTGAAAACAGATTTTTAGAAATGTCCGCAAGTGTAAAAAATGTTTTTTTTTTTTTTTACAGAAATGCATTAGGTAGGTATTCAGACCCTTTGCTATGAGACGCAATATTGAGCTCAGGTACATCCTGTTTCCATTGATCATCCTTGAGATGTTTCTACAACTTCATTGGAGTCCACCTGTGGTAAATTCAATTGATTGAACATGATTTGGAAAGGCACACACCTGTCTATATAAGGTCCCACAAGTTGACAGTGCATGTCAGAACAAAAACCAAGCCATGAGGTCAAAGGAATTGTCCGTAGAGCTCAGAGACAGGATTGTGTCGAGGCATAGATCTGAGGAAGGGTACCAAAAAATTGTCCCCAATAACACAGTGGCCTCCATCATTCTTAAATGGAAGAAGTTTGGAACCACCAAGACTCTTCCTAGAGTTGACCTCAGGGCTGAAATGAGCAATCAGGGGAGAAGTGCCTTGGTCAGGGAGGTGACCAAGAACCTGATGGTCACTCTGACAGAGCTCCGGAGTTCCTCTGTGGAGATGGAAGAACCTTCCAGAAGGACAACCATCTCTGCAGCACTCCACCAATCAGGCCTTTATGGTAGAGTGGCCAGACGGAAGCCACTCCTCAGTAAAAGGCACATGACAGCTCGCTTGGAGTTTGCCAAAAGACACCTAAAGGACTCTCAGACCATGAGAAACAAGATTCTCTGGTTTGATGAAACCAAGATAGAACTCTTTGGCCTGAATGCCAAGCGTCACATCTGGAGGAAACCTGGCACCATCCCTACGGTGAAGCATGGTGCTGGCAGCATCATGCTGTGGGGATGTTATGCAGTGTCAAGGACTGGGAGACTAGTCAGGATCGAGAGAAAGACAACAGAGCTAAATGCAGAGAGATCCTTGATGAAAACCTGCTCCAGAGCGCTCAGGACCTCAGACTGGTGTAACGATTCTCCTCTTCTTCTGACGAGGAGTAAGAGAGGTCGGACCAATGTGCAGCGTGGTAAGTGTCCATTTTAATATGTAACACTGAACACTACAAAAATACAAAATAACAACGTGAATGAACAAACTAGAATTTAAACAGTCCCGTACAAACACAGACACAGGAAACAATCACCCACCACTCAAAAGTGAAACCAGGCTGCCTAAGTATGGTTCTCAATCAGGGACAACGATAGACAGCTGCCTCTGATTGAGAACCATACCAGGCCAAACACAGAAATCCCAAAACATAGAAAAACTAACATCGACAACCCACCTAACTCACGCCCTGACCATACTAAAACAAAGACAAAACAAAGGAACTAAGGTCAGAACGTAACAACTAGGGCGAAGGTTCACCTTCCAAAAGGACAACGACCCTAAGCACACAGCCAAGACAAACCAGGAGTGGCTTCAGGAAAAGTCTCTGAATGTCCTTGAGTGGCCCAGCCAGAGCCCGGACTTGAACCCGATCGAACATCTCTGGAGAGACCTGAAAATAGCTGTGCAGCAACGCTCCCCATCCAACCTGACAGAGCTTGAGAGAATCTGACGAGAATAATGGGTCTTAATACTTATGTAAATGGAATATTTGGAGAAAAAAACAACCTGATATGGGCTATTGTATGTAGATTGATGAGGGAAAGAAACTATTGAATCTATTCTAGAATAAGGCTGTGACGTAACAAAATGTGGAAAAAAATCAAGGGGTCTGAATATTTTCCGAATGCACTGTATCTAGAACCTTTCCACAGAGGGTTCTACACGGAACCCAAAAGGGTTCTACCTAGAACCAAAAATGGTTCTACCTGGAACCAAAAAGGTTATCCTATGGGGACAGACGAAGAACCCTTTTGGAACCCTTTTTTCAAAGAGTGTGGCTAAATGTCTTGTATTCAGCCGGACCTTACTTCCCCCATCTTCGCACTCCTACTCGTACACACCCGCCCTCTGCTTCCTAACCCATCTGCCCCCCACAGATCCGCCTGACAGGGGGCCGTACACGGTATGAGGGGCGGGTGGAGGTGCTGAGCACAGAGGCTAACGGGACCAGGAGCTGGGGCCTGATATGTGGAGGGGCCTGGGGCACCAAGGAGGCCATGGTGGCCTGCAGACAGCTGGGGCTAGGCTACGCTAACAACGGCCTGCAAGTAGGTCTATTATTCAAGCTAACTGCTTTTCCACTGCTAATATAACATGCTTAAACCAGGTTATAACCGTGGACTACAATTACCATGAATCTCCAACCTCACTTACCATGGCAACTATGGAACACACGTACATCCCCTCAACCAATCATGATAATGTAACGAATCAGACATGGTCCGCGGACCTCTCACTCGGGAACCACTGTCTTAACCATTAGACCAGTGGTATTCAGAGTTGGGGTCACGCTGGGTCATTTGCAGGTGCGGTCGCCAAATTTTTAAACCAAAAATGCAGAGTACAGATCCTTTTATGGGACAATATGCAAACTACATTCCATATTGAGAAAGATAATTTGAAAATAACATTTTATTGAGTAAATGTATGTATTTGTTAACTCAATTTTGATAGGAGATATGGAAAAAATTGGGTCCCCAGAAATTCTCGGGTACAAAATGAGGTCCTCACTTAAGAAGTTTGAATACCACTGGTTTATACTAAATCCCCCAACCCCACCCCATTGCTGCGGGTGATGAGCCAACAGCCAACCATAACATACCAGGTGGCGACACCTCATTGGTTCTCCCTGCCCACCAGGAAGGAACCAATGTAGCTCCCCCGCTCCATGACTCACCCTGACATGTTCATTCTGACATGTTATTCTATGAGTCTATGGACTAATCCCACAGCAGCAGCTGCATCAGCAAACTCCTGGCCCTCAAGGACTGACATTTTATTCTATGAGACACTGGGCCCTCAAGGACTGACATTTTATTCTATGAGACACTGGGCCCTCAAGGACTGACATGTTATTCTATGAGACACTGGGCCCTCAAGGTCTGGCATTTGACACGTGCGCAGTGTTTCCCAACTCTGGTCCTCCAGTACACCCTGGTGTTGGGGGGGGTACTGGAGGACCAGGGTGTTTGGGGCTAATGGAGGACCAGGGTGTAGGGGTGTTGGGGGCTACTGGAGGACCAGGGTGTAAGGGTGTTGGGGGCTACTGGAGGACCGGGGTGTTGGGGGGTACTGGAGGACCAGGGTGTTGGGGGCTACTGGAGGACCAGGGTGTTAGGGTGTTGGGGGCTACTGGAGGACCAGGGTGTTGGGGGGTACTGGAGGACCAGGGTGTTGGGGTGTTGGGGGTACTGGAGGACCAGGGTGTTGGGGGTACTGGAGGACCAGGGTGTTGGGGGGTACTGGAGGACCAGGGTGTTGGGGGGTACTGGAGAACCAGGGTGTTGGGGGTACTGGAGGACCAGGGTTTTGGGGGTACTGGAGGACCAGGTGTTGGGGGTACTGGAGGACCAGGGTGTTGGGGGTACTGGAGGACCAGAGTGTTGGGGGTACTGGAGGACCAGGGTGTTGGGGGTACTGGAGGACCAGGGTGTTGGGGGCACTGGAGGACCAGGGTGTTGGGGGTACTGGAGGACCAGAGTGTTGGGGGTACTGGAGGACCAGGGTGTTGGGGGCACTGGAGGACCAGGGTGTTGCGGGGTACTGGAGGACCAGGGTGTTGGGGGGTACTGGAGGACCAGGGTGTTGGGGGGTACTGGAGGACCAGGGTGTTGGGGGTACTGGAGGACCAGGGTGTTGGGGGCACTGGAGGACCAGGGTGTTGGGGGTACTGGAGGACCAGAGTGTTGGGGGCACTGGAGGACCAGGGTGTTGGGGGTACTGGAGGACCAGGGTGTTGGGGGTACTGGAGGGCCAGAGTTGGGAAACACTGGATTAGAGGAAGCACAGACAGGCTACAGACAGGACATCTGATTGACGTCTCCTTGGGGATAAGTCTGAGACGTAAATCCCCAGTGGAAATGCACAGAAAGTGGCCTATCACTGACTTCCCCTAGGGCCCCTTCTGCAGGTGCGTATCGTGGGAGGCAGGACGTACTATGAGGGCCGTGTGGAGGTTCAGGTGGGGGCGCGGTGGGGCACGGTGTGTTCTGCAGGCTGGACCACTAAAGAGGCCATGGTAGCCTGCAGACAGCTAGGCCTGGGATACTCCATGCATGCCATCACTGTGAGTAAACACTGGGAGAAGCAGAAATGTAAATACCGCGGCTCATTCCTACGAGCCAAAGTATTCTACTCCCTTATCACCATATAGGGACATGTAGTTGTCTTACCTGACAGAGACTCACATCGGAGTTATCTTGTTGAAGGTAATTAACGTCCAAGAAAAGAGAAACCGGCACACTGCTCGTTATAAAAGAGAAACCGGCACACTGCTCTTTATAAAAGAGAAACCGGCACACTGCTCTTTATAAAAGAGAAACCGGCACACTGCTCTTTAATCAAGCTATGCTACCAGCAAGAGCAGCGTTCAGGTTTCTCTTTTCTTTAAAGCACAGAGAAGAAAGTCAATAGTTCTCTGAGTTAAGGTATTCTACTGTACTGCCTTATCATAGTTGTAAGGTGTCTTTTAGTCAGAGGCTGAGCAAGTTGCTTTTCACAGGCAGATTGATGAGATGGGCAATCCATTTCATCAGTCGTTTATAAATTGTTGATCGTGCACACATTTAAATGCATTTATCTGCCATGAATTAGCATGAATGCTAACCTAATTGACATACTGTATATCACTCCTCACCTCTCCAACTTGCCAGCTGATGTGTGGTGACCATTCTGGCACAAATGAGTTGCATCACTCAGGTGGGTGCTACACATTGGTGGTGGATGAGTTGGATGAGGAAGAGGTGAGTTTCCCCAGTACACAAGAAAACAGAAAAAGTCCTATCTAGTACGGGGATGGGCCACTCCAGTCGTTAGGGGGCCAGAGTGTTGTCACAGGTTTTTTCCCAACCCTAGCAAACACAGCTGATTAAACTAATCTTGTTCTAAATTGAAGATTAGTTAGTTGATATAATTAGTTGATTATTTGGAGTCAGGTGTGTTAGACGGAGGATGGGGGATAAAAAGGGGTGACGAAAGTTGCCCATCCTTGATGTAGAACATAAAAAGGGCTCTTTGGCTGTCGTCATGGTTGAACCCATTGATGAATCCATTTCGGTTGCAGATAGAACCCTTTTCGCAGAGGGTTCTACGTTCAAGTCAAACTGGGTTCTAACTGGAACCCACAACGGTCATTAGAAGGGTTCTTCCATGGGGACACCTAAAGAACCCTTTTGGATTGATTTGTTTCTATGTGTGTATTGCACTTTGAGTTACTGGCAAAAGCACTTTATAAATCAGAACCTCTTAATGTCTGTGCTCTGTTTGTGTGTGTTTTTTTGTTTATCCTGCCCCCCCCCCCCCCCCCCCCCCCCCCCCATCTCTAAGGAAACATGGTACTGGGACAGCAGTAACGTAACAGAGATGGTGATGAGTGGAGTGAAGTGTACAGGGAGCGAGATGTCTCTGAGCCACTGTCAGCATCACAGAACCGTCAGCTGTCAGAAGACAGCTGCCAAGTTCTCTGCCGGCGTCATCTGCTCAGAGAGTGAGTTACGCTGTTTATAAATGGACGCAACAGTGTTATGACACAATCGTAAGCGTTAGTATCACAGTAACAGAATCATAAACATGAATAAACCCTACGATTCTAGAGTGGGTGACCAGAATGCTCAACCAGTATGAGCTAGATAAAGTTTGTTATTATACATTGATACAGATATAGTATTGGCTTGTTATTATACAATGTAATCAACTGACATAGAAGGAACTAAAATTGAGCTGCAAACTACATGTTGACGTTATTACCCTCTTCTTCTCTCTTCTCCTCCTCTTCATCCCTCATCTCCTCTCCTCCTCTCCTCTCCTCCCCCTCTTCCTATCTCCTCTCCTCCTCTCCTCCCCCTCTCCTCTTCCTATCTCCTCTCCTCCTCTCCTCCCCCTTTTCTCTTCCCTCATCTCCTCTCCTCCTCTTCATCCCTCCTCTCCCCTCCTCCTCTCCTCCCCCTCCTTTTCCTATCTCCTCGTCCCTCATCTCCTCTCCTCCCCCTCTCCTCTTCCTATCTCCTCTCCTACTCTCCTCCCCCTCTCCTCTTCCCTCATCTCCTCTCCTCCTCCTCATCCCTCCTCCTCCCCTCCTCCTCTCCTCCCTCTCCTCCTCCTCTCCTCCTCTCTCCTCCCAGCTGCGTCTGACCTGGTCCTGAATGCTCCCCTGGTCCAGCAGTCCGTGTACATTGAGGACCGCCCGCTCCACATGTTGTACTGCGCAGCGGAGGAGAACTGCCTGTCTAAGTCTGCTGCTAGTGCTAACTGGCCCTACGGACACCGCCGCCTGCTACGGTTCTCCTCTCAGATCCACAACATCGGACGGGCCGACTTCAGGCCCAAGGCTGGACGCCACTCCTGGGTCTGGCACGCCTGTCACGGGTAACTATGGCAACCTAGTCATCTAGATTTGTGGTTCCCAAACTTTTCATAGTCCCGTACCCCTTAAAACATTCAACCTCCAGCTGCGTACCCCCTCTAGCACCAGGGTCAGCGCACTCTCAAATGTTGTTTTTTGCCATCATTGTAAGCCTGCCACACACACACACACACACACACACACACACACACACACACACACACACACACACACACACACACACACACACACTATACGATACATTTATTAAACATCAGAATGAGTGTTATGTTTTTGTCACAACCCGGCTCGTGGGAAGTGACCAAGACCTCTTATAGGACCAGGGCATAAATAATAATAAAATAATAATCATTTTGCTCTTTATTTAACCATCTTACATATAAAACCTTATTTGTTCATCGAAAATGGTGAATAACTCACCACAGGTTAATGAGAAGGGTGTGCTTGAAAGGATGCACATAACTCTACAATGTTGTGTTGTATTGAAGAGAGACTCAGTCTTAAATCATTTTCCACACACAGTCTGAGCCTGTATTTAGTTTTCATGCTAGTGAGGGCCGAGAATCCACTCTCACATAGGTACTGGTTGCAAAGGGCATCAGTGTCTTTTTGCCAAGGCAGGATACTCTGAGCGCAGCCCTATCCAGAAATCTGACAGTGGCTTCTGATTTAAATTAGATTTTTACAGAACCGCTTGTTGCAATTTTGATGAGGCTCTCTTGATCAGATATCGGTAAGTGGACTGGAGGCAGGGCATGAAAGGGATAACAAATCCAGTTGTTTGTGTCGTCCATTTTGGGAAAGTACCTGCTTAATTGCCCACCCAGCTCACTCAGGGGCTTCGCTATATCACATTTGACATTGTCCGGAAACTTGAGTTCAATGCTTATATTAGATATGATATTAGATTAGATTAGTTTATATATTATATTAGATTAGTTAATATTAGATATTATATTTGATTAGATTAGTTAATATTAGATATTAGATTAGATTAGTTAAGGCTAAACAGTTATGAAAGATATGACAGATTTAAAATGTGTAACACGTATGACAGGTGTAACAGATACAACAGGTATGATAGATTTGACAGGTATGACAGGTATGACAGGTATGACAGGTACGATAGGTACGACAGATACGACAGGTATGACAGGTATGACAGATGTGACAGGTATGACAGATATGACAGGTATAACAGGTATGACAGGTATGACAGATATGACAGGTATGACAGGTATGACATATATGACAGATATGACAGGTATAACAGGTATGACAGGTATGACAGATATGACAGGTATGACAGGTATGACATATATGACAGGTATGACAGGTATGACAGGTATACCAGGTATGACAGGTATGACATATATGACAGATATGACAGGTATAACAGGTATGACAGGTATGACAGGTATGACAGATATGACAGGTATAACAGGTATGACAGATACTGTATGACTGGTATAATAGTTTTTAATGATTCTTCACTGCTGTTGCACTCCCCATGCAGGCACTACCACAGCATGGACATCTTTACCCACTACGACCTGCTGTCATCCAATGGGACCAAGGTGGCTGAGGGACACAAGGCTTCCTTCTGTCTAGAGGACACAGAGTGTCACGAGGGTGAGTCTGGAAGGCAAACCAATCAAAACAGTCTACTGGAAGTCTATTCAATCAGAACAGTCTACTACTGTCCACCCAATCAGAACAGAGTCTATTGGCGTGCCATCCAATCAGATCAGACTTCCCTAGATGGCCAGCCAATCAAATATGGCCTATTTTTGGGTGTTAAGATTAGGGACATCTTATCCAAATCCAAGTGAAACATTTTGTATCTGGTTTTGGAGGATATAGTATTTTTGGTTAAAAGTCTAATAGTTGTAAACTGTGTTCTCTAGGTATCTCTAAGAGGTAGGAGTGTATCTGTGTTCTCTAGGTATCTCTAAGAGGTAGGAGTGTATCTGTGTTCTCTAGGTATCTCTAAGTGGTAGGAGTGTATCTGTGTTCTCTAGGTATCTCTAAGTGGTAGGAGTGTATCTGTGTTCTCTAGGTATCTCTAAGAGGTAGGAGTGTATCTGTGTTCTCCAGGTATCTCTAAGAGGTAGGAGTGTATCTGTGTTCTCCAGGTATCTCTAAGAGGTAGGAGTGTATCTGTGTTCTCCAGGTATCTCTAAGTGGTAGGAGTGTATCTGTGTTCTCCAGGTATCTCTAAGTGGTAGGAGTGTATCTGTGTTCTCCAGGTATCTCTAAGAGGTAGGAGTGTATCTGTGTTCTCCAGGTATCTCTAAGCGGTATGAATGTGCTAACTTCGGAGAGCAGGGCATCACCGTGGGGTGTTGGGACCTGTATCGCCATGACATCGATTGCCAGTGGATCGACATCACCGACATCAAACCAGGAAACTACATCCTACAGGTGGACTACCATTTTTAAGAGGCTTTTTTTTTTAAATCCTGGGGAAGCCCCGAATCAGACACAGAACTTCCAAAATGTGTAACTGCATGAAGTTTTGAAAAATGGAAACTACAAATTTGAGTTGTCAAACTGTGTGAAATTCTTCTGCATTTATTCTGTCTGCATTTATTCTGTCTGCATTGATTCTGTCTGCATTGATTCTGTCTGCATTGATTCTGTCTGTATTGATTCTGTCTGCATTTATTCTGTCTGCATTTATTCTGTCTGCATTTATTATGTCTGCATTGATTCTGTCTGCATTGATTCTGTCTGCATTGATTCTGTCTGTATTGATTCTGTCTGCATTTATTCTGTCTTCATTGATTCTGTCTGAATGTTTCTGTCTGCATTTATTCTGTCTGCATTTTATCTGTCTGCATTTAATCTGTCTGTATTGATTATGTCTGCATTTATTATGTCTGCATTTATTATGTCTGCATTTACTCTGTCTGCATTTATTCTGTCTGCATTTATTCTGTCTGCATTTATTATGTCTGCATTGATTCTGTCTGCATTTATTATGTCTGCATTGATTCTGTCTGCATTTATTCTGTCTGCATTTTTTCTGTCTGCATTTATTCTGTCTGCATTTATTCTTTCCCCGTTGCTTTTTCATGAACCCTTTGAAAACTCACCAAACGCCTTTAGGGGCCCGGAACCTCCAGACACACTGCAGATTATGGAGTGACAGAATTATTTTAACGTGAACTCCGTATCATTTACCTCTTGTGTTTGACGTTCAAATCCTTACAGATTGTGATCAATCCAAACTTTGAAGTGGCAGAGAGTGACTTCACCAACAACGCCATGAAATGCAACTGCAAGTACGACGGCCACCGGATCTGGCTTCACAACTGCCATATGGGTGAGGACCTGTACACCGAGATGTGTCATGTTTTATTGAATGGTCACCAGTCTGAATAAGGTCCTATAGAGGAAATATGGTGTCATTTCAGACATACCCCTGGTTTGTTCCAGACTCTTCCGCTGCTTTCTGTCTCTGACTGTCGGTTGCCCCTACAGGTGATGCCTTCAGTGAGGAGGCAGAGAGGAAGTTTGAGAAATACCCAGGACAGCTCAACAACCAGATCTCATAATCTGCCTAGCAACACACCAATCTCATCAGACCCCCATTGTACAAATAAAAAAAGGGGGTGGCTGATGCGTCTAACCATGTTCAACAATGGGATAACCAATCACCAAACCCTCCATCACCTATCTACCTGCCAGAAACCCAATTCATTATCATATCCCAAACCAACCAACCAATCACAACCAACATCATTAAATCACAAGCAACATTCCACAGGGCAGCAGTCAGCAAGTGATCTTAGACTAGGATTCAATCCGAACGCATTTTGTCGACCGATGCACATTTTAATTAAAAGGCGTTGTTTCCTGCGCTTGCAGAGACCGCATTCACGGTAAAACGCTCCGTGTGTCGGCTTCAAATGACCTTTAAAATGTCAAGCTCGCTCTACCGCGGGTCAGATTGAATCCAGGCCTTGACGGGAGGAGCTATATGGTGAATCATGTGTTGGTGTATGTTACATAGTGAATGTGTTGGTGTATGCCAGTGTTTTTGTTATTATACTTGAATACTTTGTGCTCTAAGATTTTATTTTTTAACAAACTTATTTCAGATTTTGTTTTTGTTCAAACGTGAGTATATTATGCTAAATTTCACAGAAGAACAAGTCACAGAAGAACAAGTCATATGATATCATACTAGTCTTAATTCATGTTTGACTGATTGATGTCTGACGTTCAACCTTTTCATTCATGTTTTGCTAAAGTTATGAATGAAGTTTAGTTTTTGTTGTTGTCCAGTCTGTAGTTTTGAAAGGTGACCCAGAGGTGTATTCACTAGGAACCAAGCAGAAGCAAACGAAAACAGGTGAAGGACCTACCTACATTTGTCCAATATAAGCTCTTTGGTTTCGTTGCAAAACGTTTTCAGTTGTTTTGCTACGCTGTGCGCTAATGAATACACCTCAGGAGAAGCCGCTCGTCCTTATTCTGCTACAAGACATCTTCATAATGACCTGAGGTATCACAGTCGAACCATCCAATGTTGTTGCATCTCCATGTAGTTCTCATAGTTCACACGTGAAGATCTATTTAGATCAAATTCAAATCTGGACCTTGAAGCCAGTTCCACTGCTTTTTTCATTCTTCCCCTTTAATCAGGGCCTGATTTAGACCTGGGACACCAGGTGGGTGATTCCCCTTTAATCAGGGACTGATTTAGACCTGGGACACCAGGTGGGTGATTCCCCTCTAATCAGGGACTGATTTAGACCTGGGACACCAGCTGGGTGATTCCCCTCTAATCAGGGACTGATTTAGACCTGGGACACCAGGTGGGTGCAATTAATAATCAGAAAACCTGTAGTACTCCGGACCCTAGGGTAAACACAAATTGTAAAGTGTTGGTCCCATGTTTCATGAACTGAAATAAAAGATCCCATAAGTTGTCCATGTGCACAAAATGCTTATTTCTCTAAAATGTTGTGCACAATTTTTTTTACATCCCTGTTATTGAGAATTTCTCCTTTGCCAAGATAATCCATCTACCTGACAGGTGTGGCATATCAAGAAGCTGATTAAACAGCATGATCATTACACAGGTGCACCTTGTGCTGGGGACAATAAAAGGTGCAGTTTATCACACAACACAATGCCACAGCTGTTTTAAGTTTTGAGGGAGCGTGCAATTGGCACGCTGACTTCAGGAATGTCCACCTGAGCTGTTATCAGAGAATTATCTACCATAAGCCGCCTCCAACGTTTTAGAGAATTTGTCAGTATGTCTAACCAGTCTCACAACCGTAGACCACGCATAACCACGCCAGCCCAGGACCTCCACATCCGGCTTCCTCACCTGTGGGATCGTCTGAGACCAGCCACTTGGACAGCTGATAAAACTGTGGGTTGGCACAACCAAAGAATTTCTGCACAAACTGTCAGAAACCGTCTCAGGGAAGCTCATCTGCGTGCTCGTCGTCCTCACCGGGGTCTTGACCTAACTGCAGTTCGGCGTCGTAACCGACATCAGTGGGGAAATGCTCACCTTCGATGGCTACTAGCAATCTGGAGAAGTGTGCTCTTCACGGAGCAATCCCAGTTTCAACTGTACCGGGCAGATGGCAGACGTCTGGCTTTATGTGGGCGAGCGGTGTGCTGATGTATTCCCAGTCATTTGAAATCCCTAGTTAAGGGACCTAATGAATTTATTTCAAATCTTTGAAATTGTTGAATGTTACGTTTATATTTTTGTTCGGTGTAGTTTGGATGTGTTTGTACACATACAGAACACACCAGAAAGTGAATCATATTTGTAAATGTACTTACTGCCCAGTGTTTCCAGGTCCTAAGGGAGATTATGACTGAGATAAGGAATATTCATTAGGTTATTACACATTAAACAGATACTGAATATTCATTAGGTTATTACACATTAAACGGCTAAGGAATATTCATTAGGTTATTACACATTAAACAGATACTGAATATTCATTAGGTTATTACACATTAAACGGATAAGGAATATTCATTAGGTTATTACACATTAAACAGATACTGAATATTCATTAGGTTATTACACATTAAACGGATAAGGAATATTCATTAGGTTATTACACATTAAACGGCTAAGGAATATTCATTAGGTTATTACACATTAAACAGATAAGGAATATTCATTAGGTTATTACACATTAAACAGATACTGAATATTCATTAGGTTATTACACATTAAACAGATACTGAATATTCATCAGGTTATTACACATTAAACTGATAAGGAATATTCATTAGGTTATTACATATTAAACAATAGACTGACCTGACCTTTAAAACCACACAGTATTACAACATTAAACAGATGTAGCCTTTCCTATGACGACCCACTAAGAGGATATCCCTATGACTACCCACTAAGAGGATATCCCTATGACGATCCACTAAGAGGATATCCCTATGACTACCCACTAAGACGATATCCCTATGCTGGAGCCTTTCCTATGACGACCCACTAAGAGGATATCCCTATGACTACCCACTAAGAGGATATCCCTATGACGACCCACTAAGAGGATATCCCTATGACTACCCACTAAGAGGATATCCCTATGCTGGAGCCTTTCCTATGACTACCCACTAAGAGGATATCCCTATGACGACCCACTAAGAGGATATCCCTATGACTACCCACTAAGAGGATATCCCTATGACGACCCACTAAGAGGATATCCCTATGACTACCCACTAAGACGATATCCCTATGCTGGAGCCTTTCCTATGACGACCCACTAAGAGGATATCCCTATGACGATCCACTAAGAGGATATCCCTATGACTACCCACTAAGACGATATCCCTATGCTGGAGCCTTTCCTATGACGACCCACTAAGAGGATATCCCTATGACTACCCACTAAGAGGATATCCCTATGACGACCCACTAAGAGGATATCCCTATGACTACCCACTAAGAGGATATCCCTATGCTGGAGCCTTTCCTATGACTACCCACTAAGAGGATATCCCTATGACGACCCACTAAGAGGATATCCCTATGACTACCCACTAAGAGGATATCCCTATGACGACCCACTAAGAGGATATCCCTATGACTACCCACTAAGAGGATATCCCTATGACTACCAACTAAGACGATATCCCTATGCTGGAGCCTTTCCTATGACGACCCACTAAGAGGATATCCCTATGACGATCCACTAAGAGGATATCCCTATGACTACCCACTAAGACGATATCCCTATGCTGGAGCCTTTCCTATGACGACCCACTAAGAGGATATCCCTATGACTACCCACTAAGAGGATATCCCTATGACGACCCACTAAGAGGATATCCCTATGACTACCCACTAAGAGGATATCCCTATGCTGGAGCCTTTCCTATGACTACCCACTAAGAGGATATCCCTATGACGACCCACTAAGAGGATATCCCTATGACTACCCACTAAGAGGATATCCCTATGACGACCCACTAAGAGGATATCCCTATGACTACCCACTAAGAGGATATCCCTATGACTACCCACTAAGACGATATCCCTATGCTGGAGCCTTTCCTATGACGACCCACTAAGAGGATATCCCTATGACTACCCACTAAGAGGATATCCCTATGACTACCCACTAAGAGGATATCCCTATGCTGGAGCCTTTCCTGTGACGACCCACTAAGAGGATATCCCTATGACGACCCACTAAGAGGATATCCCTATGCCGGAGCCTTTTGACCGACTGAACTTAAGGTGAGCATACTGTGACGGCCCGGGGTAGAATCTCAATGGCATTTTCTTGATTTCTCGTGTCTTCTCTTCCCGCTTCCTTCTCATCCAATGGGTTTTTAGAGGTGGCAAGAGAGAGGATGCGGGGAAATCAAAGAAATGCAATAGATCTTCTGGCTTTCCCAACACCCCCTCATCCACAGGCACGGGGTCAGAAGCAGCACCTCTAGATGGAAAACAACTGTTGGTCAGGTTTGACATTAGCCTAGTCCCAGATAAGTTGTCTCCTTCTATAGCCTGGTCCCAGATCAGTTGTCTCCTTCTATAGCCTGGTCCCAGATCAGTTGTCTCCTTCTATAGCCTGGTCCCAGATCAGTTGTCTCCATCTATAGCCTGGTCCCAGATCAGTTGTCTCCATCTATAACCTGGTCCCAGATCAGTTGTCTCATTCTATAGCCTGGTCCCAGATCAGTTGTCTCCATCTATAGCCTGGTCCCAGATCAGTTGTCTCCTTCTATAGCCTGGTCCCAGATCAGTTGTCACCTTCTATAGCCTGGTCCCAGATCAGTTGTCTCCATCTATAGCCTGGTCCCAGATCAGTTGTCTCCTTCTATAGCCTGGTCCCAGATCAGTTGTCTCCTTCTATAGCCTGGTCCCAGATCAGTTGTCTCCTTCTATATATAGCCTGGTCCCAGATCTGTTGTCTCCTTATACAGCCTGGTCCCAGATCAGTTGTCTCCTTCTATAGCCTGGTCCCAGATCAGTTGTCTCCTTATACAGCCTGGTCCCAGATCTGGTGTCCCCTTCTATATATAGCCTGGTCCCAGATCTGTTGTCTCCTTATACAGCCTGGTCCCAGATCAGTTGTCACCTTCTATACCCTGGTCCCAGATCAGTTGTCTCCTTCTATAGCCTGGTCCCAGATCTGTTGTCTCCTTCTATAGCCTGGTCCCAGATCAGTTGTCTCATTCTGTAGCCTGGTCCCAGATCAGTTGTCTCAGTCTATAGCCTGGTCCCAGATCAGTTGTCTCCTTCTATAGCCTGGTCCCAGATCAGTTGTCTCCTTCTATAGCCTGGTCCCAGATCAGTTGTCTCCTTCTGTAGCCTGGTCCCAGATCAGTTGTCACCTTCTATAGCCTGGTCCCAGATCAGTTGTCTCCTTCTATAGCCTGGTCCCAGATCAGTTGTCTCCTTCTATAGCCTGGTCCCAGATCAGCTGTCTCCTTCTGTAGCCTGGTCCCAGATCAGTTGTCTCCATCTATAGCCTGGTCCCAGATCAGTTGTCTCCTTCTATAGCCTGGTCCCAGATCAGTTGTCACCTTCTATAGCCTGGTCCCAGATCAGATGTGACTCCTTCTATAGCCTGGTCCCAGATCAGTTGTCACCTTCTATAGCCTGGTCCCAGATCAGATGTGACTCCTTCTATAGCCTGTTCCCAGATCAGTTGTCGCCATCTATATCCTGGCCCAGATCAGTTGTCTCCATCTATATCCTGGTCCCAGATCAGTTTGTGCTCTTGCCAACTCCATTGCCGTCATTGATAAGCATTCAAGACGTTACATTGTGGAGAATGTTCCCCAGTGAACCTCCTGATGATCACGAAGAGTTAAACGTTGACATATGGTTGCATCAGTCAGTCAGAGTGGAGTGAAGTAACGTTGTTTAACAACCTTGTTGTGAATAAGTCACACCTCTTCGTAGATCCATACGGATCCACAACTCTTCATTTTAGAGACCCAATGATTTATAAAAACGCGGTCATAAAACAACGGTTGTAATATTAACACACTAACGGTAGGAAGAATGACAATGTTTATCTGATGTCATCAAGTACAAGCCCAGTTGATCACGTGTAGCAACTAGAAACAGCGCCACCCTCAGGCACTCCAGATAAGTGCATGTACAAGCACGACATCTTTCTTCAGATCATTTTTTTAACATTGAACATCTCAACACGTATCAACAATTTTTTACCTCAACACAACTGTCAATACATGGCCGATGTATTTTCCAATGCCTTTTTAATAAAAAATGTTTAACCCTTTGTTTGAATTATATAAAGTCTGACAGACTAAAAGTCAAATAATATTTGTATTTGTATTTATTATGGATCCTCATTAGTTCCTGCCAAGGCAGCAGCTACTCTTCCTGGGGTTTATTATGGATCCCCATTAGTTCCTGTCAAGTCAGCAGCTACTCTTCCTGGGGTTTATTATGGATCCCCTTTAGTTCCTGTCAAGGCAGCAGCTACTCTTCCTGGGGGTTTATTATGGATCCCCATTAGTTCCTGTCAAGGCAGCAGCTACTCTTCCTGGGATTTATTATGGATCCCCATTAGTTCCTGTCAAGGCAGCAGCTACTCTTCCTGGGATTTATTATGGATCCCCATTAGTTCCTGTCAAGGCAGCAGCTACTCTTCCTGGGGTTTATTATGGATCCCCATTAGTTCCTGCCAAGGCAGCAGCTACTCTTCCTGGGGTTTATTATGGATCCCCATTAGTTCCTGTCAAGTCAGCAGCTACTCTTCCTGGGGTTTATTATGGATCCCCATTAGTTCCTGTCAAGGCAGCAGCTACTCTTCCTGGGATTTATTATGGATCCCCATTAGTTCCTGTCAAGGCAGCAGCTACTCTTCCTGGGATTTATTATGGATCCCCATTAGTTCCTGTCAAGGCAGCAGCTACTCTTCCTGGGGTTTATTATGGATCCCCATTAGTTCCTGTCAAGGCAGCAGCTACTCTTCCTGGGATTTATTATGGATCCCCATTAGTTCCTGTCAAGGCAGCAGCTACTCTTCCTGGGGTTTATTATGGATCCCCATTAGTTCCTGACAAGGCAGCAGCTACTCTTCCTGGGGTTTATTATGGATCTCCATTAGTTCCTGCCAAGGCAGCAGCTACTCTTCCTGGGGTTTATTATGGATCCCCATTAGTTCCTGCCAAGGCAGCAGCTACTCTTCCTGGGGTTTATTATGGATCCCCATTAGTTCCTGCCAAGGCAGCAGCTACTCTTCCTGGGATTTATTATGGATCCCCATTAGTTCCTGCCAATGTAGCAGCTACTCTTCCTGGGGTTTATTATGGATCCCTATTAGTTCCTGCCAAGGCAGCAGCTACTCTTCCTGGGGTTTATTATGGATCCCCATTAGTTCCTGACAAGGCAGCTGCGACTCTTCCTGGGGTTTATTATGGATCCCCATTAGTTCCTGCCAAGGCAGCAGCTACTCTTCCTGGGGTTTATTTTGGATCCCCATTAGTTCCTGCCAAGGCAGCAGCTACTCTTCCTGGGGTTTATTATGGATCCCCATTAGTTCCTGCCAAGGCAGCAGCTACTCTTCCTGGGATTTATTATGGATCCCCATTAGTTCCTGCCAAGGCAGCTGCTACTCTTCCTGGGGTTTGTTATGGATCCCCATTAGTTCCTGCCAAGGCAGCAGCTACTCTTCCTGGGGTTTATTATGGATCCCCATTAAAGGCAGCAGCTACTCTTCCTGGGGTTTATAATGGATCCCCATTAGTTCCTGACAAGGCAGCAGCTACTCTTCCTGGGGTTTATTATGGATCCCCATTAGTTCCTGCCAAGGCAGCAGCTACTCTTCCTGGGGTTTATTATGGATCCCCATTAGTTCCTGCTAAGGCAGCAACTACTCTTCCTGGGATTTATTATGGATCCCCATTAGTTCCTGCCAAGGCAGCAGCTACTCTTCCTGGGATTTATTATGGATCCCCATTAGTTCCTGCCAAGGCAGCAGCTACTCTTCCTGGGGTTTATTATGGATCCCCATTAGTTCCTGCCAAGGCAGCAGCTACTCTTCCTGGGGTTTATTATGGATCCCCATTAGTTCCTGTCAAGGCAGCAGCTACTCTTCCTGGGGTTTATTATGGATCCCCATTAGTTCCTGCCAAGGCAGCAGCTACTCTTCCTGGGGTTTATTATGGATCCCCATTAGTTCCTGCCAAGGCAGCAGCTACTCTTCCTGGGGTTTATTATGGATCCCCATTAGTTCCCGACAAGGCAGCAGCTACTCTTCATGGGGTTTATTATGGATCTCCATTAGTTCCCGCCAAGGCAGCAGCTACTCTTCCTGGGGTTTATTATGGATCCCCATTAGTTCCTGCCAAGGCAGCAGCTACTCTTCCTGGGGTTTATTATGGATCCCCATTAGTTCCTGCCAAGGCAGCAGCTACTCTTCCTGGGGTTTATTATGGATCCCCATTAGTTCCTGCCAAGGTAGCAGCTACTCTTCCTGGGGTTTATTATGGATCCCCATTAGTTCCTGCCAAGGCAGCAGCTACTCTTCCTGGGGTTTATTATGGATCCCCATTAGTTCCTGCCAAGGCAGCTGCTACTCTTCCTGGGGTTTATTATGGATCCCCATTAGTTCCTGCCAAGGCAGCAGCTACACTTCCTGGGGTTTATTATGGATCCCCATTAGTTCCTGCCAAGGCAGCAGCTACTCTTCCTGGGGTTTATTATGGATCCCCATTAGTTCCTGACAAGGCAGCAGCTACTCTTCATGGGGTTTATTATGGATCTCCATTAGTTCCTGCCAAGGCAGCAGCTACTCTTCCTGGGGTTTATTATGGATCCCCATTAGTTCCTGCCAAGGTAGCAGCTACTCTTCCTGGGGTTTATTATGGATCCCCATTAGTTCCTGCCAAGGCAGCAGCTACTCTTCCTGGGGTTTATTATGGATCCCCATTAGTTCCTGCCAAGGCAGCAGCTACTCTTCCTGGGGTTTATTATGGATCCCCATTAGTTCCTGCCAAGGCAGCAGCTACTCTTCCTGGGATTTATTATGGATCCCCATTAGTTCCTGCCAAGGGAGCAGCTACTCTTCCTGGGGTTTATTATGGATCCCCATTAGTTCCTGCCAAGGCAGCAGCTACTCTTCCTGGGGTTTATTATGGATCCCCATTAGTTCCTGCCAAGGCAGCAGCTACTCTTCCTGGGGTTTATTATGGATCCCCATTAGTTCCTGCCAAGGCAGCAGCTACTCTTCCTGGGGTTTATTATGGATCCCCATTAGTTCCTGCCAAGGCAGCAGCTACTCTTCCTGGGATTTATTATGGATCCCCATTAGTTCCTGCCAAGGTAGCAGCTACTCTTCCTGGGGTTTATTATGGATCCCAATTAGTTCCTGCCAAGGCAGCTGCTACTCTTCCTGGGGTTTATTATGGATCCCCATTAGTTCCTGTCAAGGCAGCAGCTACTCTTCCTGGGGTTTATTATGGATCCCCATTAGTTCCTGCCAAGGCAGCAGCTACTCTTCCTGGGGTTTATTATGGATCCCCATTAGTTCCTGCCAAGGCAGCAACTACTCTTCCTGGGGTTTATTATGGATCCCCATTAGTTCCTGCCAAGGCAGCAGCTACTCTTCCTGGGGTTTATTATGGATCCCCATTAGTTCCTGCCAAGGCAGCTGCTACTCTTCCTGGGGTTTATTATGGATCCCCATTAGTTCCTGCCAAGGCAGCAGCTACTCTTCCTGGGGTTTATTTTGGATCCCCATTAGTTCCTGCCAAGGCAGCAGCTACTCTTCCTGGGGTTTATTATGAATCCCCATTAGTTCCTGCCAAGGCAGCAGCTACTCTTCCTGGGGTTTATTATGAATCCCCTTTAAAGGCAGCAGCTACTCTTCCTGGGGTTTATTATGGATCCCCATTAGTTCCTGACAAGGCAGCAGCTACTCTTCCTGGGGTTTATTATGGATCCCCATTAGTTCCTGACAAGGCAGCAGCTACTCTTCCTGGGGTTTATTATGGATCCCCATTAGTTCCTGCCAAGGCAGCAGCTACTCTTCCTGGGATTTATTATGGATCCCCATTAGTTCCTGCCAAGGCAACAGCTACTCTTCCTGGGGTTTATTATGGATCCCCATTAGTTCCTGCCAAGGCAGCAGCTACTCTTCCTGGGGTTTATTATGGATCCCCATTAGTTCCTTCCAAGGCAGCAGCTACTCTTCCTGGGGTTTATTATGGATCCCCATTAGTTCCTGTCAAGGCAGCAGCTACTCTTCTTGGGGTTTATCATGGATCCCCATTAGTTCCTGCCAAGGCAGCAGCTACTCTTCCTGGCGTTTATTATGGATCCCCATTAGTTCCTGCCAAGGCAGCAGCTACTCTTCCTGGGGTTTATTATGGATCCCCATTAGTTCCTGACAAGGCAGCAGCTACTCTTCATGGGGTTTATTATGGATCTCCATTAGTTCCTGCCAAGGCAGCAGCTACTCTTCCTGGGGTCCAGCAAAATTAATGCAGTTTATGCAATTCGAAAATCATTACAATACAATCACAGATTTCACAACACACTGCGTGCCCTCAGGCCCCTACATAGTCTATTCTGGACTTGGGGAATGTGAAGAGACCTCTGGCGGCATGTCTTGTGGGGTATGAATGGGTGTCTGAGCTGTGTGCCGGTAGTTTAAACAGACCTCTGGTGGCATGTCTTGTGGGGTATGAATGGGTGTCTGAGCTGTGTGCCGGTAGTTTAAACAGACCTCTGGTGGCATGTCTTGTGGGGTATGAATGGGTGTCTGAGCTTTGTGCTAGTAGTTTAAACAGACCTCTGGTGACATGTCTTGTGGGGTATGAATGGGTGTCTGAGCTGTGTGCCGGTAGTTTAAACAGACCTCTGGTGGCATGTCTTGTGGGGTATGAATGGGTGTCTGAGCTGTGTGCCGGTAGTTTAAACAGACCTCTGGTGGCATGTCTTGTGGGGTATGAATGGGTGTCTGAGCTGTGTGCTAGTAGTTTAAACAGACCTCAGGTGGCATGTCTTGTTGATAGTGTTGTTAAGAAGGTAGAAACTAGGGCCTGTAGGACCTGCCTTGTTGATAGTGTTGTTAAGAAGGTAGAAACTAGGGCCTGTAGGACCTGCCTTGTTGATAGTGTTGTTAAGAAGGTAGAAACTAGGGCCTGTCGGACCTTCCTTGTTGATAGTGTTGTTAAGAAGGTAGAAACTAGGGCCTGTAGGACCTGCCTTGTTGATAGTGTTGTTAAGAAGGTAGAAACTAGGGCCTGTAGGACCTGCCTTGTTGATAGTGTTGTTAAGAAGGTAGAAACTAGGGCCTGTAGGACCTGCCTTGTTGATAGTGTTGTTAAGAAGGTAGAAACTATGGCCTGTAGGACTTGCCTTGTTGATAGTGTTGTTAAGAAGGTAGAAACTAGGGCCTGTAGGACCTGCCTTGTTGATAGTGCTGTTAAGAAGGTAGAAACTAGGGGCTGTAGGACCTGTCTTGTTGATAGTGTTGTTAAGAAGGTAGAAACTAGGGCCTGTAGGACCTGCCTTGTTGATAGTGCTGTTAAGAAGGTAGAAACTAGGGCCTGTAGGACCTGCCTTGCTGATAGTGTTGTTAAGAAGGTAGAAACTAGGGCCTGTAGGACTTGCCTTGTTGATAGTGTTGTTAAGAAGGTAGAAACTAGGGCCTGTAGGACCTGCCTTGTTGATAGTGCTGTTAAGAAGGTAGAAACTAGGGGCTGTAGGACCTGCCTTGTTGATAGTGTTGTTAAAAAGGTAGAAACTAGGGCCTGTAGGACCTGCCTTGTTGATAGTGTTGTTAAGAAGGTAGAAACTAGGGCCTGTAGGACCTGCCTTGTTGACAGTGTTGTTAAGAAGGTAGAAACTAGGGCCTGTAGGACCTGCCTTGTTGACAGTGTTGTTAAGAAGGTAGAAACTAGGGCCTGTAGGACCTGCCTTGTTGATAGTGTTGTTAAGAAGGTAGAAACTAGGGCCTGTAGGACCTGCCTTGTTGATAGTGTTGTTAAGAAGGCAGAAAATAGGGCCTGTAGGACCTGCCTTGTTGATAGTGTTGTTAAGAAGGTAGAAACTAGGGCCTGTAGGACCTGCCTTGTTGATAGTGTTGTTAAGAAGGTAGAAACTAGGGCCTGTAGGACCTGCCTTGTTGATAGTGTTGTTAAGAAGGTAGAAACTAGGGCCTGTAGGACATGCCTTGTTGATAGTGTTGTTAAGAAGGTAGAAACTAGGGCCTGTAGGACCTGCCTTGTTGATAGTGTTGTTAAGAAGGTAGAAACTAGGGCCTGTAGGACCTGCCTTGTTGATAGTGTTGTTAAGAAGGTAGAAACTAGGGCCTGTAGGACCTGCCTTGTTGATAGTGTTGTTAAGAAGGTAGAAACTAGGGCCTGTAGGACCTGCCTTGTTGATAGTGTTGTTAAGAAGGTAGAAACTAGGGCCTGTAGGACCTGCCTTGTTGATAGTGTTGTTAAGAAGGTAGAAACTAGGGCCTGTAGGACCTGCCTTGTTGATAGTGTTGTTAAGAAGGTAGAAACTAGGGCCTGTAGGACCTGCCTTGTTGATAGTGTTGTTAAGAAGGCAGAAACTAGGGCCTGTAGGACCTGCCTTGTTGATAGTGTTGTTAAGAAGGTAGAAACTAGGGCCTGTAGGACCTGCCTTGTTGATAGTGTTGTTAAGAAGGTAGAAACTAGGGCCTGTAGGACCTGCCTTGTTGATAGTGTTGTTAAGAAGGTAGAAACTAGGGCCTGTAGGACCTGCCTTGTTGATAGTGTTGTTAAGAAGGTAGAAACTAGGGCCTGTAGGACCTGCCTTGTTGATAGTGTTGTTAAGAAGGTAGAAACTAGGGCCTGTAGGACCTGCCTTGTTGATAGTGTTGTTAAGAAGGTAGAAACTAGGGCCTGTAGGACCTGCCTTGTTGATAGTGTTGTTAAGAATGTAGAAACTAGGGCCTGTAGGACCTGCCTTGTTGATAGTGTTGTTAAGAAGGTAGAAACTAGGGCCTGTAGGACCTGCCTTGTTGATAGTGTTGTTAAGAAGGTAGAAACTAGGGCCTGTAGGACCTGCCTTGTTGATAGTGTTGTTAAGAAGGTAGAAACTAGGGCCTGTAGGACCTGCCTTGTTGATAGTGTTGTTAAGAAGGTAGAAACTAGGGCCTGTAGGACCTGCCTTGTTGATAGTGTTGTTAAGAAGGTAGAAACTAGGGCCTGTAGGACCTGCCTTGTTGATAGTGTTGTTAAGAAGGTAGAAACTAGGGCCTGTAGGACCTGCCTTGTTGATAGTGTTGTTAAGAAGGTAGAAACTAGGGCCTGTAGGACCTGCCTTGTTGATAGTGTTGTTAAGAAGGTAGAAACTAGGGCCTGTAGGACCTGCCTTGTTGATAGTGTTGTTAAGAATGTAGAAACTAGGGCCTGTAGGATCTGCCTTGTTTCTAGTGCTGTTAAGAAGGTAGAAACTAGGACCTGTAGGACCTGCCTTGTTGATAGTGTTGTTAAGAAGGTAGAAACTAGGACCTGTAGGACCTGCCTTGTTGATAGGGTTGTTAAGAAGGTATAAACTAGGGCCTGTAGGACCTGCCTTGTTGATAGTGTTGTTAAGAAGGTAGAAACTAGGGCCTGTAGGACCTGCCTTGTTGATAGTGTTGTTAAGAAGGTAGAAACTAGGGCCTGTAGGACCTGCCTTGTTGATAGTGTTGTTAAGAAGGTAGAAACTAGGGCCTGTAGGACCTGCCTTGTTGATAGTGTTGTTAAGAAGGTAGAAACTAGGGCCTGTAGGACCTGCCTTGTTGATAGTGTTGTTAAGAAGGTAGAAACTAGGGCCTGTAGGACCTGCCTTGTTGATAGTGTTGTTAAGAAGGTAGAAACTAGGGCCTGTAGGACCTGCCTTGTTGATAGTGTTGTTAAGAAGGTAGAAACTAGGGCCTGTAGGACCTGCCTTGTTGATAGTGTTGTTAAGAAGGTAGAAACTAGGGCCTGTAGGACCTGCCTTGTTGATAGTGTTGTTAAGAAGGTAGAAACTAGGGCCTGTAGGACCTGCCTTGTTGATAGTGTTGTTAAGAAGGTAGAAACTAGGGCCTGTAGGATCTGCCTTGTTGATAGTGTTGTTAAGAAGGTAGAAACTAGGGCCTGTAGGACCTGCCTTGTTGATAGTGTTGTTAAGAAGGTAGAAACTAGGGCCTGTAGGACCTGCCTTGTTGATAGTGTTGTTAAGAAGGTAGAAACTAGGGCCTGTAGGACCTGCCTTGTTGATAGTGTTGTTAAGAAGGTAGAAACTAGGGCCTGTAGGACCTGCCTTGTTGATAGTGTTGTTAAGAAGGTAGAAACTAGGGCCTGTAGGACCTGCCTTGTTGATAGTGTTGTTAAGAAGGTAGAAACTAGGGCCTGTAGGACCTGCCTTGTTGATAGTGTTGTTAAGAAGGTAGAAACTAGGGCCTGTCGGACCTTCCTTGTTGATAGTGTTGTTAAGAAGGTAGAAACTAGGGCCTGTAGGACCTGCCTTGTTGATAGTGTTGTTAAGAAGGTAGAAACTAGGACCTGTAGGACCTGCCTTGTTGATAGTGTTGTTAAGAAGGTAGAAACTAGGGCCTGTAGGACCTGCCTTGTTGATAGTGTTGTTAAGAAGGTAGAAACTAGGGCCTGTAGGACCTGCCTTGTTGATAGTGTTGTTAAGAAGGTAGAAACTAGGGCCTGTAGGACCTGCCTTGTTGATAGTGTTGTTAAGAAGGTAGAAACTAGGGCCTGTAGGACCTGCCTTGTTGATAGTGTTGTTAAGAAGGTAGAAACTAGGGCCTGTAGGATCTGCCTTGTTGATAGTGTTGTTAAGAAGGTAGAAACTAGGGCCTGTAGGACCTGCCTTGTTGATAGTGTTGTTAAGAAGGTAGAAACTAGGGCCTGTAGGACCTGCCTTGTTGATAGTGTTGTTAAGAAGGTAGAAACTAGGGCCTGTAGGACCTGCCTTGTTGATAGTGTTGTTAAGAAGGTAGAAACTAGGGCCTGTAGGACCTGCCTTGTTGATAGTGTTGTTAAGAAGGTAGAAACTAGGGCCTGTAGGACCTGCCTTGTTGATGGTGTTGTTAAGAAGGTAGAAACTAGGGCCTGTAGGACCTGCCTTGTTGATAGTGTTGTTAAGAAGGTAGAAACTAGGGCCTGTCGGACCTTCCTTGTTGATAGTGTTGTTAAGAAGGTAGAAACTAGGGCCTGTAGGACCTGCCTTGTTGATAGTGTTGTTAAGAAGGTAGAAACTAGGACCTGTAGGACCTGCCTTGTTGATAGTGTTGTTAAGAAGGTAGAAACTAGGACCTGTAGGACCTGCCTTGTTGATAGGGTTGTTAAGAAGGTATAAACTAGGGCCTGTAGGACCTGCCTTGTTGATAGTGTTGTTAAGAAGGTAGAAACTAGGGCCTGTAGGACCTGCCTTGTTGATAGTGTTGTTAAGAAGGTAGAAACTAGGGCCTGTAGGACCTGCCTTGTTGATAGTGTTGTTAAGAAGGTAGAAACTAGGGCCTGTAGGACCTGCCTTGTTGATAGTGTTGTTAAGAAGGTAGAAACTAGGGCCTGTAGGACCTGCCTTGTTGATAGTGTTGTTAAGAATGTAGAAACTAGGGCCTGTAGGACCTGCCTTGTTGATAGTGTTGTTAAGAAGGTAGAAACTAGGGCCTGTAGGACCTGCCTTGTTGATAGTGTTGTTAAGAAGGTAGAAACTAGGACCTGTAGGACCTGCCTTGTTGATAGTGTTGTTAAGAAGGTAGAAACTAGGGCCTGTAGGACCTGCCTTGTTGATAGTGTTGTTAAGAAGGTAGAAACTAGGGCCTGTAGGACCTGCCTTGTTGATAGTGTTGTTAAGAAGGTAGAAACTAGGGCCTGTAGGACCTGCCTTGTTGATAGTGTTGTTAAGAAGGTAGAAACTAGGGCCTGTAGGACCTGCCTTGTTGATAGTGTTGTTAAGAAGGTAGAAACTAGGGCCTGTAGGACCTGCCTTGTTGATAGTGTTGTTAAGAAGGTAGAAACTAGGGGCTGTAGGACCTGCCTTGTTGATAGTGTTGTTAAGAAGGTAGAAACTAGGGCCTGTAGGACCTGCCTTGTTGATAGTGTTGTTAAGAAGGTAGAAACTAGGGCCTGTAGGACCTGGCTTGTTGATAGTGTTGTTAAGAAGGTAGAAACTAGGGCCTGTAGGACCTGCCTTGTTGATAGTGTTGTTAAGAAGGTAGAAACTAGGGCCTGTAGGACCTGCCTTGTTGATAGTGTTGTTAAGAAGGTAGAAACTAGGGCCTGTAGGACCTGCCTTGTTGATGGTGTTGTTAAGAAGGCAGAGCAGCGCTTTATTATGGACAGACTTCTCCCCATCTTAGCTACTGTTGTATCAATATGTGTTGACCATGACAGTTCAGGGTTACAATCCAGGGTTACCCCAAGAAGTTTAGTCTCCTCAATTTGCTCAATTTCCACATTATTCATTACAAGATTTAGTCGTGGTTTAGGGTTTAGTGAATGATTTGTCCCAAATACAACGCATTTTAATAGTTAGGACTAACTTATTCCTTGCCACCCACTCTGAAACTAACTGCAGCTCTTTAAGTGTTGTAGTCATTTCAGTCGCTGTAGTAGCTGACGTCTATAGTGTTGAGTCATCCACATTCATACTCTTTATCCACATTATAGCAGGGGGTGTAAAGCCATAACACCCTCTGTGTTCTGTTAGACAGGTAACTCTTTATCCACATTATAGCAGGGGGTGTAAAGCCATGACACATACGTTTTTCCAGAAGCAGACTATTATCGATAATGTCAAAAGCCGCACTGAAGTCTAACAAAACAGCCCCCACAATCATTTTATCATCAATTTCTCTCAGCCAATCATCAGTCATTTGTGTAAGTGTTGTGCTTGTTGAATGTCCTTCCCTATCAGCATGCTGAAAGTCTGTTGTCAATTTGTTTACTGTAAAATAGCATTGTTTCTGGTCAAACACCATTTTTCCCAGAAGTTTACTCAGGGTTGGTAACAGGCTGATTGGTCGGCTATTTGAGCCAGTAAAAGGTGCTTTACCATTCGTAGGTATAGGAATAACTTCAGCTTCCCTCCAGGCCTGAGGGCACACGCTCTCTAGTAGCCTTCAATTGAAGATGTGGCAATAAGGTCTGCTATTATGCTCAGTCATTTTCCATCCAGCTTGTCCAGACCCCGGTGGCTTTCACACATATTATCCAGATACTGACTGTTAGCACTTGGTGGTCTATAGCAGCTTCCCACAAAAATAGGCTTTAGGTGAGGCAGATGAACCTCTAGCCGTGTTACTTCAACAGTGTAACAGTATATATCAGGGTTTTCAGTTCTGGTAGCGTTTTTACCATTTTGTTGGGTCATCCATAACAAGTTGATGTCCCTGGTTTGTCTGTGGATAATTTGTTGCTTTTCACTGTTTGTTTTGGTGTTGAAGCTGCAGAACACGCAGGTGAGTAGTTTCCTTCCAGGCGGGTCAGTTGTTTCAGGTTCTCTTTACACAGGATGAGGTAAGTCCAGAATGGTTTCTGAGTGTCTCTCTGGGGGTGTTGTTCATGTGTTTAACAGGGCCTGAGTGTCATACAGCCTCTAAAAGGGCCTGAGTGTCATACATCCTCTAAAGGCCTGAGTGTCATACATCCTCTAAAAGGCCTGAGTGTCATACAGCCTCTAAAAGGCCTGAGTGTCATACAGCCTCTAAAAGGCCTGCGTGTCATACATCCTCTAAAAGGCCTGAGTGTCATACATCCTCTAAAAGGCCTGAGTGTCATACAGCCTCTAAAAGGCCTGAGTGTCATACAGCCTCTAAAAGGCCTGAGTGTCATACAGCCTCTAAAAGGCCTGCGTGTCATACAGCCTCTAAAAGGCCTGAGTGTCATACAGCCTCTAAAAGGCCTGAGTGTCATACAGCCTCTAAAAGGGCCTGCATGTCATACACCCGGATCTGCAGCCCCGGCCTCCTGGTCTTCTCTTCAATGCGATTGACGGGGGGTTTGGGGCCCGGTCCGGTATTTGCAGTAAATCCTTTGCGGCCGACTCGTTAAAAGAACAAAAAATCTTCATCCAGTTGGAGGCGAGTAATCGCTGTTCTGACATCCAGAAGCTCTTTTCATGGAGCAGAAACATTACGTACAACATCTCCTCCGGCGCCATTATAATAATTATAATGATTTAAAGCCACATGACTCGCAATAAAGTAGTAGAGAGGATCAATCGGGAAGAAACAATGATTTATTACATAACATTCTCATTGTGACCTTGACAGATGAGAAGTCCATAGATTGAAGTTGTACAGCACTATCATAACCTGTAAACCCCCATAACCAAACTGGTGGAAACATGGGTAATTGTGCCAGGAAACTGTTCATCACACACATAGTGTGTGCCTGTGATTATTATTATTTGACCCTGCTGGTCATTTATGAACATTTGAACATCTTGGCCATGTTCTGTTATAATCTCCACCCGGCACGGCCAGAAGAGGACTGGCCCACCCCTCATACCCTGGTTCCTCTCTAGGTTTCTTCCTAGGTTCTGGCCTTTCTAGGGAGTTTTTCCTAGCCACCGTGCTTCTACACCTGCATTGCTGTTTGGGGTTTTAGGCTGGGTTTCTGTACAGTTTCTGTACAGCACAGAGATATCAGCTGATGTACGAAGGGCTATATAAATACATTTGATTTGATAGTAGGCTGTCGTTTTTTAAGGGTTGAGTTCCTGTCCGAATACATCGCAGACAGGCCCTGCATGACAGATATTACAACACATATGAAAAGGTATTTAACAAATCATGGCTGTATTCACTAGGAACCAAACAGAATTAAATGGAAGCGAAGGAAACAGGGAGGGACCTACCTGAATTTGTCTAATAGAAACTAGGTTTGTGAATGGTCAGGGGCCTCACGATACGATATTATCGCCATAGTGAGGGAGGGACCTTGCCAAACATATTGGTCACGATACGATCACCATAGTGAGGGACCTTGCCAAACATATTGGTCACGATACGATTGCCATAGTGAGTGACCTTGCCAAACATATTGGTCACGATATTATCACCATAGTGAGGGACCTTGCCAAACATATTGGTCACGATATTATCGCCATAGTGAGGGAGGGACCTTGCCAAACATATTGGTCACGATACGATATTATCACCATAGTGAGTGAGGGACCTTGCCAAACATATTGGTCACGATACGATATTATCACCATAGTGAGGGAGGGACCTTGCCAAACATATTGGTCACGATATTATCGCCATAGTGAGGGAGGGACCTTGCCAAACATATTGGTCACGATATTATCGCCATAGTGAGGGAGGGACCTTGCCAAACATATTGGTCACGATATTATCGCCATAGTGAGGGAGGGACCTTGCCAAACATATTGGTCACGATACGATCACCATAGTGAGGGACCTTGCCAAACATATTGGTCACGATACGATATTATCACCATAGGGAGGGACCTTGCCAAACATATTGGTCACGATACGATCACCATAGGGAGGGAGGGACCTTGCCAAACATATTGGTCACGATACGATCACCATAGTGAGGGACCTTGCCAAACATATTGGTCACGATACGATATTATCGCCATAGTGAGGGACCTTGCCAAACATATTGGTCACGATACGATATTATCACCATAGGGAGGGACCTTGCCAAACATATTGGTCACGATACGATCACCATAGGGAGGGAGGGACCTTGCCAAACATATTGGTCACGATACGATCACCATAGTGAGGGACCTTGCCAAACATATTGGTCACGATACGATATTATCACCATAGTGAGGGACCTTGCCAAACATATTGGTCACGATACGATCACCATAGGGAGGGAGGGACCTTGCCAAACATATTGGTCTCTGTATGTCTGCTGCCGAGGCAAGAGAGAACATTAGAAAAACACGTTTTTTTTAATAAATTGGAAATAAAGATGGAGAAGATGGAGAGAAAGCTACAGGATGAACGGAGTTCTGAGGCAACTTACAGGCCTTTTACAGTAACGCTATACAGCGAGTGTACAAAACATTAAGAACACCTTCCTAATATTGAGTTGCCCTCAGAGCAGCCTCAATTCGTCGGGGCATGGACTCTACAAGGTGTCGAAAGCGTTCCACAGGGATGCTGGCCCCATGTTGACTCTAATCCCGGTCTCAAGTGTCTCAAGGCTTAAAAGTCCTCCTTTAACCCGTGTCCTCCCATCTACACTGATTGAAGTGGATTTAACAAGTGACCTCAATAAGGGATCATAGCTTTCACCTGGATTCACCTGGTCAGTCTATGTCAAGGAAAGAGTAGGTGTTCCTAATGTTTTGTACACTGTGTAATATCGTCAAAAATAACATTGCGATACGTAACTATCGATTCCACCCCCCCCCCCCCCCATTACTAACATAAACGCCACAATTTGCTAGGGCTTGGACAAATGACTACACCCCAGCTAACCACATGGTTGAGCAAGACATTTTCTAGATAAAGGATAAGTAGCATATTGTTCATGCTTTTCTCCGCTGACAAAACAACAGCTGTTTCCAAGTGGGCGTGGCAGATATCACAACTGTTCAGTGAAGGACTCCGGTAGAATACACATGCCTATAATCAATGAAAAGTGGCTATCGAGGAGGGGAGGAGGCCTCTTCTGTTTGCCTACTAACGAATCGCCAGAGATGCTGGTTAACGTGCTCAACATCCGCTCATGTCTGAAGGAGACGACACCTGCGAGGGTAAAAAAAACAAAAAAACACGCCAACGAACTCTTTTTATTTTTTTAAATATTTTTTTATATATATTGACTTTCTTAACGGTTTCCGGGTCACAGAGGAGAGAGGGTGGAGGAATGAGAAAAGGCCACGCTGCCCGTGTTCCAGAGCATTGTGACGGACTGACTGATCTACAAATAATAATGAGTAGTCATTTAGGATGCAAGGTGATTTGTAGATCAGTCCGTCGTGACCCGCATACAATGTCAAACGAGCTCACTATCTTGCCAGTCTCCTCTGAGGCCAAGGCTCCGAGGTGAAGTTCCCCTTAGGTATAGATCCGGAATCAGCTTCCATTCCCACAATCCTAACCTGAACCATAGTGGAGGAAAAGGATAAACTGAATCCAGATCAGAGTCTAGGGGCAACTTCACGCTACACTTCCAGCCATCCTCAGTCTCTCTCACTGCAGCACAGTCCTCTTCACCACGCGGCCATCTTTGTCGATGGCAAAGTTATAGTTCTTAGGGTTGTCCAGGGCTTCCTCAATACGCTGGTCCAGGTTCTCCAGGTTGATGAAGCTCTTGGCCTCCTCCTGGAACAAAGCCATGTATGTAGAGAGTTGAGACATTGACATGACACTACAACATTCTAGTTTCAGAGGGAAACAACTTCCGCCAACATGGCGCCGCATTTGTTTACAACAAGGTCAATAAACGTAACTTTGGCTTTCAAAAGGTTGATGAAAACTCTACATACCTGAATCCGCATTATCTCCTCTCCCTTCTCTTTAACAAAGCTTTCCATGGCCTGCTCTCGCAGAATGGCTGCCTCTGTCTTCTTGACCTCAGCAGCTTCCACCTCTTTCTGAACTCTCAGTTCCCTAAAGGCAGAGAACAAGAGAGAGGAGGGAGAGAGAGAGGAGTGGGAGAGAGAGGAGAGGGAGAGAGAGGAGAGGGAGAGAGAGGAGAGGGAGAAAAGAGAGAGAGGGGAGAGGGACAGAGAGAAGAGGGAGAGAGGAGAGGGAAAGAGAGGGAGAGAGAGCAGAGGGAGAGAGAGGAGAGAGGGAGAGAAGAGAGAGAGGGGAGAGGGAGAGAAGAGAGAGAGGGGAGAGGGAGAGAGAGAGAGGGGAGAGGGAGAGAAGAGGGAGAGAGAGAGAAGAGGGAGAGAGAGAGAAGAGGGAGAGAGAGAGAAGAGGGAGAGAGAGAGAAGAGGGAGAGAGAGAGAAGAGGGAGAGAGAGAGGAGAGGGAGAGAGAGAGGAGAGAGAGAGAGAAGAGAGGAGGGAGAGAGAGAGGAGGGAGAGAGAATGTGAATACAAGACAGACATAATTTCCCATTAAGCTTTATGGATTATTTGATGGAGGTGGACATGAAAAGGGGCAGTGAAAAGTGCTCTGCACTACGTAGGGAATAGGGTGCCATTTGGGACAAAGCAGAACCGATGTCCCGTTCCTTCCTGACCTGATCTTGAGCATGCGGAGATTCTCCTCCTGGTTCCAGGTCATGAGGGAGCGGTGCTCCTCCGCCTCCTGCTTCGCCCTCTCCTCCGCCAGGGAGCCCACCTCCTCTTCATACCTCTTCCTCAGCATCTCCTCCTTGAACTCCAGCCTGACAACCACGTCAAACTAATCACAACCTCATTCATGGCCAACAACATTATAACCGTCTCTGTGTTCTCCATACTGAAAACTCTCCAAAACCCTTCTTCTGTAAAAGTGAAAGTCACCCAGTCAAATACTACTTGAGTAAAAGTCTGAAAGTATTTGGTTTTAAATATACTTAACTATCAAAAGTAAATGTATAAATCATTTTGACTTCCTTATATTAAGCAAACCAGACGGAAAAATTTCCTTGTATTTTTTAAATTTAATTACGGATAGCCAGGGGCACACTCCAACACTCAGAACAGAATTTACAAACAAAGCATTTGAGTTTAGTGAGTCCTCCAGATCAGAGGCAGTAGGGAGGACCAGGGATGTTCTCTGTTTAT